>NC_140931.1:125176640-125204140 GCF_014529385.1 Adiantum capillus-veneris | reverse complement strand
CACGCACCTTAGTCATCAAGCACGACAAGCACCTCAAGCTTAGGTCGGGTTCCCATGAAGCACGTACCTTAGTCATCGAGCACAACAAGCACCTCAAGCTTAGGTCGGGTTCCCATCTCAAGCCCTAGCTTGCCTAAGGGCAAAGGACTTCTAACACTAACCATTGGAGGTATTTAATGAAGCTAACCCTAAGGGCTTTTGAGCTCCATTAGATGTGCATTGCTCTTTGATAGACTACCTCCTTTTGGACCCTTATTGAGATGTAACCATCTCTCCTCTTGATCCCGTGCTGAGGTAAGCCTAGAAGCACTTATTGCACATTGCTCTTTGATAGACCATCTCCTTTTGGACCCCTATTGAGATGCAACCATCTCTCCTTTTGGTCCCCTGTTGAGATAGGTTTAGAATCACATGTCTCTATTCTAAATCTTGTTCCCGTTTATTCTTCCACATTAAATGATCATTTTAATATGAGAAAATCATTTGGTAAAGTTGTCTCTACCGGATAGTTGGGACAGCCTTGTGATGGCTGTAAGTAATTCTATCTCTGGTACAAATACTCTTAAGTTTTATGATGTTGTGGGTGTTCTCCTAAGCGAGGAAATGCGAAGGAGAAGTACATGAGAATCATCAAGTGTTGCACTATCAGTGGAAACAAGAGAAAGGCCTAAGGAAAGGTTCAAAAACCAAAAGGGTCGTGATCGCTCAAGGTGGAGCAAGTCACGCGCAATGTCAGTTCTTGAATGTTGGAACTACGGGAAGAAGGGCCACGTCAAGAAGGATTGCTTGTCCAAGAAGAATAAGGAGATAGAGTCTCAAGACAACAAGCCAACATCGGAGGTCAATGTGGCAGGTAAAGTAGAGCAAGATGCTCTAATCTCTCATTAGACAATGTGTATAATTCCTGGATAGTAGATTCTGGGGTTTCATTCCATGCGACACCACAAAAGCAACATTTCCAAGACTACACCAAAGGTAATTTTGGGTAATGTATACTTGGGAGATGATGAAGCTTGTGAGATTGTCGGCAAAGGTACAGTTTCTGTAAAAACTGCTAACGGAAATGAATGGAAGCTTAAAGATGTTAGGCATGTTCCTTCTCTTCGCAAAAATTTGATCTCTACAGGACAATTGGACGATGAAGGTCACAACATTGCATTCGGAAACAAACGGTGGAAGATCTCAAAGGGATCTTTGGTGGTTGCCAAGGGAGAAAAGGTCGGTACACTTTACTTGTGTACTGCTAGCATGCAACCTTCATCTTATGCAGCAACTACAGAAGTTGCATTAGGAAAAGTTTGGACTAAAAAATGGACCTTGTAAGAATTGTTGATATGGCATAGCTTTCAAAAAGTGGGGATCAATAATTTTTTTGCAAATAAGATCCAAACTTGTCGGAGGTTGGATATTTAGAATCTACTCTTCAAATGCTATCTATTGATATATAGCATGCATGTATCGGACATTGCCTTCATGTAGATCTTAAAAAAGGTGATTTTAGATTACCGTAACGGTAACAAAACCTGGCTAATTGAAAAAAAATGGCATAACTTTCATAGAAGTCATCCAAACTTTTCGGACCTTGGCTCTTTAGAATCCATTTTTTAAGAACTTTCCAATGATAGGTCGTATCATGGGGTTCTAAGCAATATTTTGAGGGGTCTACCGGGTTGCTTTCTTTTGTACAACTTTGATGATGTGGCACTCTTAAAAGGCCCAAAAATGAGTTCAAAATTTTCCTAATGACACTGCGGTGTGGCACTACCGACTTGGGCATATGAGTGCCAAAGGAATGCAAATCCTTCAAACAAAGAAGCTTCTACCAGGTTTGAAAGAAGTGGACTTAGAGTTCTGTGACGATTGTTTTTATGGTAAACAAAAGAGGGTAAAATTTCAAAAATCAAGAAATGAAAGAAAAAATAAAAAACTTGAGTTGGTTCATTCTGATGTTTGGGGTCCTGCAACTACACCATCACTTGGTGGCTCATTGTACTATGTAACATTCATAGACGATGCGACTAGAAAAACATGGGTTTATGTCATGAAGAATAAATCCGATGTATTTTCCATATTTCAAAGGTGGAAAGCCTTTGTGGAGAATGAAACAGGTACCAAGGTTTAATGCCTCAGATCCGACAATCAAGGCGAATATTGCAGCCAAGCTTTTGAAATCTTTTGTGCTAGCAATGGCATTCAGAGGCAAAGAACAACCCCAAGGACACCTCAAAAAAATGGGATTTCGGAAAGGATGAACAGGACAATCATGGAGCGAGCACGAAGCATGCAGCTACATGCAGGCCTACCGCTTGAGCTTTGGGCAAAAGCTGTAAGTACGTCTGTGTACTTAATTAATCGGTCACCCTCAACGGCATTGGATGGGGGAGTTCCAGAAGAGGCATGGACAGGTAAACCGGTGAATTATTCATTTCTCAAACTGTTTGGGTGTGAGGCTTTCATGCACATAGATAGAAGCCTAAGATCAAAGCTAGATGCAAAGTCCAAAAAGTGTTTCTTCATTGGCTATGGAGAAGGTGACTTTGGGTATCGCCTATGGAATCCTGAAGATGGTAAAATCTTAAGGAGTAGGGATGTAATTTTTAACGAAAAAAATATGTACAAATATTACTTGGAAAGAAAACAAACAAAAGAAACAGGTGATGAGTACATGGAGCTTGAGGACAGTGAAGACTCAAGGACTGCAAACGGTGACAATGTGTAACAACGTCAACCAAATGAGGAGCCTCAACCTATTCCCCGAAGATCTACAAGAGCAAGTAGACCACCAGAAAGGTTTGTTCCTTCCTTCAACCATCTCTTGATCTCAGATTCTGGAGAGCTAGAATCATACGAAGAAGCTATGCAACATGAATCCAAAGAAGAATAGACGAAGAGCATGCAAGTGGAGATGAACTCACTACATCGCAACCAAACATGGGAGTTGGTTGAGTTGCCTAAAGGTAAGAGGGCACTTCAAAACAAATGGGTGTACAAGCTGAAGGAAGAAGAAGGTGGGAAGAAAAGGTACAAGTCTAGGCTTGTGGTAAAAGGGTTTTCTCAAAAGAAAGGTATTGACTTCAATGAAATATTTTCTCCTGTTGTAAAAATGAACTCAATTAGGCTTGTCTTAAGCCTTGTGGCTACTCATGATCTAAATCTCGAGCAAATGGATGTAAATACGGCATTCCCTCACGGTGACTTAGAGGAGGAAATCTACATGCTTCAACCAAAGGGGTATGAAGTAAAAGGTAAGGAGAAAATGGTTTGCAGATTAAAGAAGAGCTTGTATGGTTTAAAGCAAGCATCAAGACAATGATACTTGAAGTTTGATCGATGGATGTTGGATCATGGATTCACAAGATGCAACTCGGATCACTGCGTCTACACGAAGAATTTGGGAGATGGGAAATTCATCATCCTAATGTTGTATGTTGATTGCAAGTGCTAACATGTAGGACATCAAAGACCTAAAAGAGGATCTGTCTAAATCTTTTTCAATGAAAGATTTAGGTGCTGCAAAGAGGATACTTGGTATGAAAATATCAAGGGACAGGACGAAGAAGACAATAAAGCTATCTCAAGAAGATTACATCAAGAAGGTACTAGAAAGGTTTGCAATGCAAAATGAAAAACCGGTTTCTACACCTTTGGCTGGTCATTTTAAACTAACGAAGGATATGTGTCCAAAGACACAAGAGGAGATAGCCTATATGTCTAAAGTTCCATATGCTGCAGCGGTAGGTTCTCTAATGTATGCTATGGTCTGGACAAGGCCAAACATTGCACATGCAGTGGGAGTTGTGAGTAGGTTCATGGACAACCCAGGTAAAGAGCATTGGAAAGCTGTGAAGTGGATACTTAGGTATCTAAAAGGGACAACAACAAATGCTTTGTATTTTGAAGGAACTGATATTTTTCTAAAAGGGTATGCTGATGCAGATATGGCAAGTGACAAAGATACTCGAAGGAGCACTACTGGCTATGTGTTCACGGTTGGAGGCACAGCAGTAAGCTGGGCTTCAAAGCTACAAAAAGTGGTTTCACTTTCTACCACGGAAGCAGAGTATGTAGCAATGACGGAGGCAAGCAAAGAAATTATGTGGCTTCACAGATTCTTAGAAGAGCTTGGATTCAAACAAGACATTTGTGTCTTGTACAGTGATAGCCAAAGCGCTATCCATCTTGCGAAGAACTCAGCCTTTCATTCAAGGACAAAGCACATTGAGGTGAGATATCACTTCATACGCAGCCTTTTGGAAGAGGGACAGCTAAAGCTAGGAAAGGTGCATACAAGTGAAAATCCTGCAGACATGTTTACAAAGGTGGTCAACAAGGAGAAGTTGAGCTTTTGCTCATCTTCAATCGGCATTCAAGGATAAGAAGCCAGAATGGAAAGCAGTCACAGGTTTGGTTTGGAGATCAGTCTCCAAGTGGGAGATTGTTAAGTATATGGAGCCTGATTTATCCTTGTAATTTTCTGTGGTAAAAGCGCACATTTGTAAGGCCCCCATTATGAGGAGAAGCCATCGTGCGTGAAGGAAAATCACTTGCCGGAAACCAAAATTTTCACGGCTAAAAATCAGGGGCAACTTTAGGGGCCTCGGGGATGGAAGCCCCCGAGACCTTTTTTTTTCCCTCTCCAGAATATTCCTTTTCGCCGGAATATTATGGCCGGACGGTGGCCGGAAAACAACCGTCGGTTGGCCGGTGGCCGGTAGTCAACGGCCGGTGGCCGGTGGTCGGAAGTCAACCGTCGGTTGGCCGGTGGCCGGTAGTCCATGGTCGGTGGCCGGTGGCCGAATTCAAAAGCGGACTTGTCTTCTCAAGGGCGGCCACACATGGGCGGATTGAAGGGTCCGATTTGGACTTATCTACACAAGGGCGGCTACACATGGCTGCCTCTCATGAGAGAGGGCAGCCCTTTTGGCCTATAAAAGGGGGCCATTTCTACACACATTTCATAGTGTGAAGTTGATGCAACAAGGTGAGTGTGAGGTGGTGAGAGTGAAGCAAGGCGGGAGCTCCATTAAGGGTATAATCCCTTTGTAAACTACTTCTTGTTTTGAAGTACTAAAGCCATTGAGTGGCTACTTTCCCGTGGACGTAGCCCACATTGGGTGAACCACGTATATCGTGTGTACTCTCTCTCTCTCTATTGTACTCTATAATCTCGTGTATGTAAATCTGTCTCTCTCCATTAAGTAATCTACTCAATTATCTATTTAGCTACGTTTTATTTCCTAACATCAAGTGTGCCCTGTATTTCACTGGCAGGCACTACACTCTTTGTAATAAAATGGTAAACAACATCCCGCTGCAAAATCTTATACTTTTTGTCATGGATTATATCATTTGCAAGACCACTTGTTATCAATGGCTTCAACTGCTTTCCTACATTGGTCTTTGGATCTATGTTTTCTTTGTCTAGATATATAGCATGTCTACATAGAAAGCATAACATAAGAAAAAACTATGTATAAGTGAAATAAACTATAAGGTTCACAATCCTGATCTTAATGCTTGGATTCTTTTCTTGAGACCGCCAGAGCCAACCTTCAAGGTTTAAAGACTCCGTAGTCTCTTCTTTTGCATACATGCACCTAATCTCGTATCTTTCCTATGTAAGTTACGGACTTTTTCTTGCAAGACTTGTATTTCTTGTGTGAACTTCAAAAGGGTTTTTTTGGTTCTCACAATGCAAATTAGAAAGTTGTAGAATCTCGTTTGCTTGATGGTGAACCATGCTTTTCTGAATTTTTTATTTCCCCAGTTAGAGCTTTGCAGTAGCCAAGTAAACCATTTTGTCCGTCACCTGCAAAGGTCAATAAAGTAGTGGGATTTTCAAATGCAGAGGAGGCATTGGTCATAGGATTCAAAGGATAGAGTGAGCCATTTGTCCATAAATCTATGTGTTTTTCTCCCTCTACTCTGAATCTTTTTTTCTCGGTGGGTGTTACTATTGTGTTTGTTTTACTTCGCTTGCATAAAGGCTCAATTGTATTTTCTTAGAGGCCTCCAAATGACCTCCAGAATTCCCTAATGGATCACCTGCTTCAATCAATGTTGGCCCATTTGACAGTGATATTGTACCTTTTGCTTGTAACTATTGTGCATTATCTACCTGCATCTGTGTAATTTTTTACCTAGCAGATCCACTGTAGTTTTTGGCTGAATATGTCTCTTTAGAGGAGATTTTGGTGGTGACCTTTGTTCAGCTTTTTGAGCTATCCTTCGCATGTTCTGCAGCTTGTGTCTTTGCATTAACTTAAGATAGTCTTTGACTTAAGTATGGCCATGCGTGGGGTTTTCTACAAATTCATGGACTTGCAAGTACTCGTTCCATCTACATCTTGATATGCATGTGTGAGCTTGGTCACATGCAATTTCTTGAACCCTATTGGGTTGATTGGCTCTTGACTTTGGCTTGTGGAAGTCATCTGAAACCTTGTCCTTGATGATCTTCATATAAGACTTATCATTAGATTTTGATGGAATCTGGGTCAATTGGGAACTTCCAACAACCATATGATCTTTCAATGGCTTCTATTTTGAAGAGGTCTGGATAGAAGTTCTAGGGCTTCTAATTGACGTTGTGTTTCTTGCTACAAGAGCTGAGCTTGATGGATTTGCAACTCCCCCCTTCCTAGGGTGATCATTAAAGCTTTCTCTATGAGTTGGGCTCAAGACTATATGACTCTAGTTTAATCTCATTTTTTTGTGACTGTAAGGGCATGTGTGTAGCACTATCTGTGTTTGTCATATACAAACCTTCTGCATAGTTTCCTATGTTCCTCTGTGAAACATGACATATGTTTCCCCAAGTCAAGTTGTAAACGGCATTATCTTCAACTTGATATTGTCTATCCTGCGGGTCTTCTATGACATGAGTGTTTCAAGACCCAAGGCCTCATAGATTTTAGACTCTCATTTATATCTATCATCAATCCGGTCAAAGTATATGCTCTTTTGGTCACAACATTGAAGCTTGACTTTCGATGGGTGAGAGGTTGGTTCTGGACATATTTCTCGATTTACTCAAGTAATGTCATTCAGATTTAGAGAGGATGGCTATAATAAATACTTTCCTTTGAAACAAACCATCCTTCTTGATCTATCAGTGGCATAATTCTATGAGCGGGTATGTGGGCCTTTCAAACAGTGGTCGACTCTTTTTCAACAGTTGCCCTTCTCATTCTACATAATGTGCATAAGAATTATGTGTTCCATAGAATGCTAACAACATTTGCTTTGATGTATCTCTTAGATTTTTAAGTGATTGCACACTACTTTTTTTGAATGCAGAATCATTTGCAAAGCTAACACTCGTTTTTACCTTCGGTGATAACTAGATGCTCTGACTAAATTCGCTCTAGAATTTATTGTTGAACGGTTCCAAATTAAGCTTTTCAAGTTCTCGTGCATCTTCATACAAATTTTGAACTTGCAATACTTTTACTGGTGCTTCTAGTGGTAATATGGAAGCATTTGATTGCATCAAAATTGATGAATTAGATGCACTTCCATCGTAATTTGCGTTTTCAATGTGCTCCATATTTTGATTTGTAGTTACTATGTCCCTGTTGTCTGAATTCTCCTGGAAAATGTCCACCTTTCCTTCCACAATCTGAGACATACACCATTATGGGTGGTATTTCAATCCATTTGTCCATCTCAAGCTCTTGTTGAGAAGCCTTTTCTTCTGTGTTGGTCAAGCTGTTAGCATCCTCTTTCAAAACACTAAGCATCAAGTTGGACTACTCCATCTTGACCTCTATACTACCTTTGAAATGGTTCTCGGATAGACTTGCTTTTATTGATTGATATGTTGCATCTTCCAATTTTGGCTCTCGATTGTAGATCTAACCACTGTAGTCCATGTACAATGATCTTGATTGCATATGCACCAACTATATGATTTGGTGGCTTCTGCAGATTTCTAGATAGCTAATTGGGTCAATTTTTTTGAACTATATGCACCTCATTTTTGAGCTTGCAATATGTGACTCCATTGAAATCTGTAAACATCTAAGAGTTCTCTGGATGTGGTTTCACTTTGATTAGTAGGATCTTGGCTCATGTGCTGCTTTTGTTGCTCATCAAATACATATGGCCTTCCAATTCTGCATATAAAACTTTGTCTCCATTGTAGCCATATAGTTGTAAGATCTACTCCGTTGCATTTGTGCTTTTGCTGCTAGTACTGCATGGCTTTTATACGCTTGAATTTTCGACTCGAGTCCATGTTGGCTTGGTCTGTAAAAACTATTTCTTAGTAGATTACGATGTTGCCCACTGGATTTTTTTCTCCTCTGGGTTGAGAAAACTACTTATGCCAAAGCAATTTTGGCAGTTGAATACTCTCTAGACTCACAAAAGTTGATTAAATGTAGCTCAAGTCATGAGACTTAGTTGTAGCGTTTGAAACGATGAACATGTGGGCTCTTAATACTAATCTACAATCACATGTGAGTTGTACCCCTGGTCGTTCGATCCTAAGCCGATCCTAAGCCCAATTTACAATGCAATTGCTTACACTTGCTAATTTGTGGTCGGCACGATCACTTCTAGTTCCTTGTGTTCCTTGATTGAACTGCGGCAACACTTTTCAAAATTGATTAGAACAATGATGTTCTTGGCCAAAATGATTAGAACGCAGTTCCCAAGGGTTTCCCTTGATTCTAGGTCAAGATTTTGAGCTCAGATGAGTTTTACAACTCAAATTTTGCTAGGTTTTTCCCAAAACAAGGTCAAAATCTCGACCCTGATTACAATTTCAACTTGTGAAAGCTGCCCAAATGGTGGGATTTTATTAAAAATCTGATCTTCAAAATGGACTTTTTGTGCGATTTATTTCTGGACGGTAGGGTTTCAATGCATATGCGATCGCTTCATTTCAAGCAATTTCGTTTTCGCTTTTCTCGATGAAACCTCTGAACTTTTATCCGTCTCAAGGCTCAGTTTTGATTCGACAGTTTTTTTCTTTCCCTATTTGGCTGCTTGGTCGTTTTTTTGCGGTGTGTGACTTCCTTTGCAGATTTTTAGTTTTTTGCCTCCTGTTCTTTACACCTCCCCTCTCCTTTTATTTTTATTATTGTTGGGGAAGTTCTTTTGGGCAATTTTGATTTTTTATGTTTTTTGAGTTTTAATCAATTCTTTTATTTATTTTTTATCTATTATGATTTTTTCTTATTATTTTGTGACTTCTTTTATTGTTCTGTGAATTTTTTAAAATTTTGTATTTTTTGGAGATTTTTCTAATCTTTTGTGTTTTTTCCATTTATTTTTTATTTTGTTGGTTTTTAAATGGATTTATTTGTTTTTTAAGTTTTATTTTTTCTCTCTTTTTTGGATTTTTCAATTTTGTTTTCCTCCTTTTCTTGGGGGGGGGGGGCGCGGGGGGGGGGGGGGGGGGGGGGGGGGGGGGGGGGGGGATTTTATTTGCCTGTTGTTATTTAGCTTTTTTAATCTACTTTTGTATTGTTTCTTATAACAAACAAAATAATTATAAAGAAATAAATAAATGCTCAACCTTAAAAAGTTTACCTATCTTTGCTCAACATTGACTGGCTATGGCATGGGCAACAGACGCAAGGAAGGCATGCGTGCAGTGATGATGAAGGAGACAGTAGCACGGAAGAGAGAGAGAGAGAGAGAGAGAGAGAGAGAGAGAGAGAGAGAGAGAGAGAGAGAGAGAGAGAGAGAGAGAGAGAGAGAGAGAGAGAGAGAGAGAGAGCTTGGGGCGCGTCGCTGACGACTCTGCAATGGGAAAGAGAGAGTGCGAGAGAAGAAGCCAAGGAGATCACGAGGCGTGCTAGGGGTGTTGACGCAAGAAGGGGGAGAGAGAGAGAGAGAGAGAGAGAGAGAGAGAGAGAGAGAGTTTATTATCGTCCTTGGAGGTCAAATATGACCTATGGGACCAAAGTTACATGTGATGTAGTATGTGTGTGGTTGATGAGTGAGTCTTGATGCACCAGTGTTGTGGAGATGAGAGGCGCAATGGGGAGCCCACATTGTGGTTGGGAGAGGAAAGTGTGTAGGAGGTCTAAGTTGGCTAAAAATGTGAGGGAAGCAAGTTCAAATGTGACCAAAAGCTGAGCCCTCTGGTAGTGTGTGGTACTCAGACTCTTGAACTTGGGATCTACATAATAAGCGTAACCTTTTCAGCAAGAAAGAGAGAGAGAGAGAGAGAGAGAGGTTTTAAGCGGTCTTTTTATTCTGATGGGGGAGGAGAGAGAGAATGAAGAGGAGAAGAACATAAGGGTGCTTATTATGTTGGGGGAGGGATGTTTTTGTTGACTTTTCAACCTTAATAGCTATAAGAAGGGATTCTCACCAACTCCTCTTGTCAAAAGTTAATTTTTTCACCCGATTTCCAAGTTTCATTATCAAGCCCGCAACAAGCGTCAAATTTTTTACACGAGTGCACCAAATCGTGAAACTTTGCCCGTGCTCATCGTGGCAAAATTTTTCATTTTTAATTTTTAAAATCCTAAAAATGCTAAAATTAGCCCAAAAATGAGTCGAAAACTCAAAAATTACCATTAATTTTTTAAAAATTATCCAAAAAATTCCATAAACATCTAAAAATCAGTGGCAATCACATTTGAACAATTTTGACACGTACAAGTAAGCCAAAAATTGCATTTTTCTCCAAAAATACCAATTACAACAAAATCGTCAACCTGACCCTCGAAAATAGCTAGGGCATGGAAGTTTTAGAACCATGTATGAATGCGCATACCGTACAAATATGGCATACTCCAGATCAAAATGTATGACCATACGATACAACATGTTGTCTAAAATTAAATGGTTCCTTACGAGTTTTCTAAAAAAGCACACCGTACGTCTAAATTGTATGATATAAATTGTAATACATTGTATTTTCCCATACAAAGTTATACCATACGTTAAGCATAGTGAAATCCTAATCCACAACACTTAAGCGTCACGGGGTATTCGATGAAGGTGGAGAGATGAGATCAACAGCTAGGAACCAAGCGCAAGAATCTCGAGGCGGGCGGACGGACGAGAATGAGAGCACAAAAGCGCTCAAAATCATGCTATAAATATGTATCAAAACAACTCGTCAAGATCATAATTTATCAAATTTTTACAGAAATCTTTGTAAATTAATACAAAAATTACCAAAAAATATCAAAAACTTACAAAAATATCCAAAAAACACAGATTTTTTTTTAAAAAATCTCCACACTTAAGTGAATGGTGCGACCAAATCAAAATTCAATTAGCACATAGATTTAATTGCCAATTAATTTTGCCAATAAAAATCAAAACTAGGCAGTTAAACTGACAAATTCAAGTCAAAATTTGACGCAATCGAAGTGTGTAAATCCCTGTTTGGAGCTTAAAAGTGCTGCAATTAACCATTACACACATCAAATTTGCAATCAAACATTGGATTAATTATGCACATTAATCACTTTTTTATGTACACGCACATACGTTAATAATTGACAGATTTTACCAACTTTTAGGTACGCACACACAAGTGTTAATCATGTCGAAATTACAAATTGAACACACAAATATTTAATTGGGAATGAACATAACACAAATCAATAATCACATTAGCCAAATCACTAAGCACACATTGATTTTTAGAGACACGCACGAGGGCAAAATAGTGCCCACACACCTAAAATTAAGCATACACATACTCAATTAGAGTGCACACACACTTAATTTTAGTGCACACAAGTGCAATTGACCATTCAAGCATGCAATTAGGCAAATCAACAATGCATGTTAACACATGAAACCATCAATTTATGCACATTCGATTCTAGAAAAAATTTGGCATTACGACGACTTGCAAACACACAAATCAAAAGTCCAAAATCACCAAACTCATAATGACTATGCATACCGCACATGACTTGAATCCAATGGAACCATCCAATTGCCGATTACACGATGTTTAGACCGATTTCATCGATGTTCCAAAGCTCTAATCTTGCATTCCAAAATCAACAAATTGTAAAGTGATTAACACAAACCGGCATTTTTAGAATGCAATCCAAGCCTCTAATTAGGTAAACCTCAAAGCATAAGCACAAATTGTTAGTGCAATTAGTGTGTATGTTAGCAAAAATTGGTGAAATTAGCAAGGGGTTAGTGAGAAATTAGAGTGTGCAGGCACACATTTAGCAAGATTTGGTGGCAAATTAGGAAAAATTGGACACATTTCCATATACACACACATCCAAAATCCAAAAACACAAATACATAAGTGAAATTAGTGAGAAAACCAATTCAATTATGCCATAATTACACTACTGTAAGTCATCAATCCCCAACAACGACGCCAAATGTTGGGGGTTACCATCGTGTATAGCTCCAATGATGACACATCACTAATCCCATCATGAAACACACTAACCACAAGTGCACCCACATAGATCCATTGAGCATCCTCACTCCAACCAAATCTACATGCACACACAAAGAATAGAGAAATCACACAAGATTAGAGCAAGATTAACCACTAATTAATTAAGATCTAGCTAATCAAAGTATCGTAGACAATCAATAAGGAGTGAAAGAGGCATAGTGAAAGATAATTAAGCATTGATTAGTGTTAATCAAGTTGCACGAGCAAGGAGAAGCTCAAGGATTCCATAGCCACACACCTCATGAGCTCTCACTTAGAGCGGTCTCAACAAATAAGGCTCAGAATCCTAATTCCATTTACACATTGCCTTATATATCTAAGGATAAAAATATGCAATGTCCGAGCATCCAAGGCCTTTAGGGCTCCACAACTTGTTGACTCTGTAACCTAGATACACTAACTGACATGTTTTTTACATCTTGAAACTCTCAATGAGCCTGTAACACATTACAATTATCACAATGGCTAAATAAATTGAGAAATTACAATGTATGGCCATTTTTGGAAAAATGAGAAAAATGTGTAACTCCAATCTTCAATGCGTCTTTGTATTCATCTTTGATATGAATTTGTAAGACTTGGGCCTTTAACAACTTTTGTTAACTGACATCGGCTCGGTTAAGAAAGATATAATTACAAGTTTTGGGCTCAATTGGATAGGAAATAGTAGAGTGGATAGCCTGGGTGCTAACACATGCTCAAGTTCATTTTGCACATCTTTGACTCTCCCTCTATCATCAAAATAAAAAACAAGGGAAGGGTGAATCTCAATGCTTAATTTTGTGTTTGCTTCATTGGTGGAATGCCTTTTATGCAATGTTCTCCTTGTCTATAGTGCTGCTTTCAGTGGGAAGAACATCATGAATGCTTTATGGAAATTTTTTGATGAAGTACTCACGAAGCTCAACACCATTCTCTTTGAGGCTTTCGGTAAACGCTTCATTTTTCTCACTCAATTGGGACAAGTCAATGATGAACTCTGCTAACACTTTGTTAGAAGAGGCGATGTTTGCTTCCAGCTCTATGAAGACTTTTGAAATGAGCTCTATGGTGCAAAACCTTCGAAAGGAGGAATGAGGAAATTATTTTAGGGGAATACAATCGTTATTACATTAAAGCATCCTTTGCTAAATAAATCAGACTGAGCCCTGCTAATTAGATTTAAGCGCCATGGGGTGTGCGATGATTAATGGAGACTGAGTTGTAGTGATTAGACAACGCTTTTGGATAACGAATGTAAACTGAGCCATGCAAATTAGATTTAAGTAACTTGGGGCTTGCGTTGATTAAGGCAGGCCAAGCTATGGTGATTAAAACAAACAACGGCTTTTGGATGATGAGTGCTACACAGAGTCGTCCAATTTTGTTGTTCTATGAACGTATGGTATTTGTGCAACATGGAAGACTCTAGGGGCTCATTTTAAAAAATTGGTTTAGGCCAACCAAATATGAGCCTACAATTTGGCAAAAAGAAAATATAAACAAAATTTTGCATCAATGCCAATTTTTAGTGAAGGGAACAAAAGAGCAGAGGTCGAACGAAAGAGCCTGCAGCAGCCAGCAGCAGTAGGCGGCATACACAAGGCTGGGAGGGGGTTGATTGTTTTTTTTTTGAATTACAATTATGACTTCCCAGCATTAAAAGCACTTGGCTCGGGTGGTTAGCATGCATATTTTCGACAAATATTTTCGGGTTCGAATCTGAAGGCGTGTGTGCCATTGGTTTTTTTGTTGTGTGGCAGGTAGCCAATGACTCTTACCAAACAAATCTAGGAAGATTCATCTATACTAATAGATAATGGGGGAGGGGATTCCGGCTCCCCCACGTGTCAACACTAGAACCACTCCGACAAGGCCTCAGGGCGCTTAGATTTCCTTCGGCAGGGCCCAGTTCTCAACATTCTCAGTCCGGCCAACCAACTTTTCACTTCTACACTCAGAGGACATTGTTCAGGCATATGGCAGCATGGAGAGGAGAGAGACAGTCTAGAGACCTTGGCTGTCCGCGCCTGTGTGGGGGGTTTTAGAGAGAGAGAGAGAGAGAGAGAGAGAGAGAGAGAGAGAAGCAGTCCTGCATGCTGTGAGAGAGAGAGAGAGAGACGGCGCTCGACTGTGTGTGGGGGGGATTGCAAAGAGCCTTAGCACATGAAGAGGAAGGTCGTCGGATCGGCCAGCGGATGAAGCTACCTGCTGGTCGGCTGAAATCGAGGTGAGTGAGCACATGAACAACCCAGCCGAAGAACGTGAGGCAGAGAACACACCATCGTTGGCGGGAGAAGAGGAACAGGACAAGAAGAGCTGCGTTGTTGTGAATTCATTGGCCCGGCCAGTGTTGTGCCGGCTGGCTGGAAGAGGTGGGCTGTGAACTTTCTCGGCAGGCGGCCAGCCAAAAAGTGTACGCCACGTCAGCTTGTGACCCAGTCGGCCGGGGCGCACTCCACCTTGTGCTCAAGACTAGAGAGAATGAGGGAGAGAGCACGTTGGTTGGAGGGTGAGAAGAGGGGCAGAAGGCATTGATAAGGCCAATGCGAGGCTTTAAAAGGTTAGCCAGGCATGATCTAGCTGATGTAGCAGAGCAAGGGCAGGCTGAGCAGGCAGAGTGATGCTTAGGAAGAGTGTTTATGGAGGAGGATCAGCGCCCATTATCGTCCAAAGCGTCCATGGCTATTCGAAGTTCTTGTTGCTCAACAAGAACTGCAATCAACACAGGGGTCAACCACCGCCATAGTCCACGTAAGTATATTCATTCTCTCTCTCTCTCTCTCTCTCTCTCTCTCTCTCTCTCTCTCTCTCTCTCTCTCTCTCTCTCTCTCTCTCTCTCTCTCTCTCTCTCTCTCTCTCTCGGCGACGGTCTGAGAGAGCCTGCAGCATTCTTGCACTCTCAAAGACCTACGGACACAGAGAGAGAGAGAGAGTCTCTGCGACCAACTCTAGGGTCTGAGAGAACCTAAAACATTCTTGCACTCTCGAAGACCAGAGAGAGAGAGAGAGAGAGAGAGAGAGAGAGAGAGAGAGAGAGATTGTGTGTGTGCAACCTGCAACATTTCCACACTTTCAAAGACCTGCGCAGAGAGAGAAAGAGAGAGAGAGAGAGAGAGAGAGAGAGAGAGAGAGAGAAAGTCTCTGCGACCGACTCTAGGGTTTGAGAGAACCATTCTTGCACCTCTCGAGAGAGAGAGAGAGAGAGAGAGAGAGAGAGAGAGAGAGAGAGAGAGAGAGAGAGAGAGAGAGATTGTGTGTGTGTGTGTGTGTGTGTGTGCACGCGCGCAACCTGCAGCATTCCCGCACTTTCAAAGACCTACGCAGAGAGAGAAAGAGAGAGAGAGAGAGACTCCTGCGGGGCCGACTCTAGGGTCTGATAGAGCCTGCAACATTCTTGCACTCTCAGAGAGAGAGAGAGAGAGAGAGAGAGAGAGAGAGAGAGAGAGAGAGAGAGAGAGAGAGATTATGTGTGTGTGTGTGTGTGTGTGCGCGCAACCTGCAGCATTCCCGCACTTTCAAAGACTTGCGCAGAGAGAGAAAGAGAGAGAGAGAGAGACTCCTGCGGGGCCGACTCTAGGGTCTGATAGAGCCTGCAACATTCTTGCACTCTCAAAGAGAGAGAGAGAGAGAGAGAGAGAGTGCGCTCGCAGAGCAGCCAAAGTGCATCGTGAAGAAGCAAGTGGCAAGGAGCAACGAGGATGTAGCATTGAAGTGGCCAGAAGCAACGAATTGGCAAGGACAAACGAGGATATTGCAATGGTGAAGTTGATGGTAAGGAGCTTCCCCAAGGATCCACCTCCACCTCTTTCATTGTCATTTGGTGTTTCTCTCTCTCTCTCCCACCCCCACCCCCCATCCCCATCCCTACGCAAGTCGCTCGGAGAGTGTGTGTGTGTGTGTTTGTACTAATATACTTGACATTATGCTCCATGTATTGATTTAAAAGTTTGAGTGAATATGATACTTTTGACACAATGCCAATGGTCAATGTTCTTTGTAGTTTTTTGTCTATGGGTCTACATAGTTAAATAGCTTAAAGCATGTAGGATTCACTCATATGTTTTAGTGGATAAGAAATTGCATAGCACATGCTATTGTCTTTGAAGAATTTAGACGAAAGAAAGTGAGGATTCTATGCTAATCAGTAGTATTAGTGTTGCGACAAAGGAGATGTGATAGCTGTGGAACCCAAGTACAAAATAGGAGAGGCTTATATATTAAATATTAAAGGGAGTTTGGACTTTCCATTTCAAGGGTCTCCATGTTGTAGGTTCATAGCTTTTTCCTCACATGTAAAGGAATGGAGAGTCTCTTTATTTACAAAGAAGTGTAAATATCTCACAACAGAACTTCAAACCTATGGTTTTAAAGTTTTAATGACGAGTAGAAAACCTTCCATCTATACTATAGATAATGGGGGAGGGAATTCCGGCTCCCCCTCGCCCCCCCCCCCCCCAACATGGTGCAATTTGCTTGCTCAAGTAAGTGTGGCTTACAAACCGAGCGCTCAGCGAGAGAAAGAAACGGCGGTAGCCTATGCGAAAAGAGAGAAAGAGAGACAGCATGCGGCCTATGCTCAGCGAGAGAAGGAAAAGACACGCGAAGAGAGAGAAAGGTCGGGGCAGTTCCTTTCTCTGGCAAGCTTTAGCAAGGTGTTCCCTATGCAAAAACAGACTGAGATATCGAGAGAGAGAGAGAGAGAGAGAGAGAGAGAGAGAGAGAGAGAGAGAGCGGCAAGCGCACGAGATACGCGAAGCTGACAACTTGGCAGTGTTTTGTGCCCATTTTCTCTTTGGCATACAACAGTGTCGAGACTCAATATCGATATTGGTTGAAGAAAATGTCGTGCTTGGTTGGACATGTATGCCAGATGTGGTGCACTTCATTAAGCACAAAAAGTGCTTGAGGAGCTTCCTGACCGGGATGTCGTCTCTGTGAATGTATTGCTTGCGAGATATGCCCATCTTGGGCATGGCCATGGGGCATGGCCATGAAGCTCTGGGCTGTTTTCAACGGATGCAAAGCAAGGGTGTCTCTCCAGATGCAATTACATATGCTTGCATCTTGAAGGCATCAAGGTGAGGAAGCTCTGGGTTGTTTTTAGCACAAATAGAGAGTGAGGGCATTTCTCCATATGCAATCATGTATGCTTGCAATCGTGTCCGGGATGTCGTCTCTTGGAATGAACTGACTGTGGGTGGTGCCCAAGATGCTGATATGGCCAAAAGAATTCACGATGGCATTGTTAGTTAGTGGTTGTTGAAAGAAATATGTCGTGCTTGGCACCCTCTAGGTTGACATGTATGCCAAGTGCACTTCATAAATCACAAAAGTACTCGAGGAGCTTCCTGTCCAAGATGTCGTCTCTTTGAATGCAATGATTGCGGAATATTCCCAACTTGGGTAGGGCCAAGAAGCTCAGGGTTGTTTCTAGTAGGTGCGAAGCGAGGATGTCTCTCTAGATGCGATCACATAAGCTTGGCACTGCCCAACTTGGGTAGGGCCAAGAAGCTCAGGGTTGTTTCTAGCAGGTGCGAAGCGAGGATGTCTCTCTATATGCGATCACATAAGCTTGGCACTGCCTTGGCGACATGTATGCCAAATGTTGTGCACTTTATAAAGCACAAAAAGTGCTTCAAGAGCTTCTTGTCCAGGATGTCGCCTCTTGGAATGCACTGATTGCGGGATATGCCCAACTTGGGCAGGACCAAGAAGCTCTCGGCTCTCTGCTCTTTTTGCCGGGTAAAAGAAAAGAGAAGCAGTTCTTGAAAGAAAACGTCGTGCTTGGCTAGACATGTATGCCAGATGTGGTGCACTTCATTAAGCACAAAAAGTGCTTGAGGAGCTTCCTAACCGGGATGTCGTCTCTGTGAATGTATTGCTTGCGAGATATGCCCATCTTGGGCATGGCCATGAAGCCCTGGGCTGTTTTCGACGGATGCAAAGCAAGGGTGTATCTTCAGATGCAATTACATATGCTTGCATCTTGAAGGCATCAGGGTGAGGAAGCTCTGGGCTGTTTTTAGCACAGATAGAGAGTGAGGGCATCTCTCCATATTGCATCTCTCCATATGCAATCACGTATGCTTGCAATCGTGTCTGGGATGTCGTCTCTTGGAATGAACTGACTGTGGGTGGTGCCCAAGATGCTGATATGGCCAAAAGAATTCACGATGGCATTTTTAGTTAGTGGTTGTTGAAAGAAATATGTCGTGCTTGGCACCCTCTAGACTGACATGTATGCCAGATGTCGTGCACTTCATAAATCACAAAAGTACTCGAGGAGCTTCCTATCCAAGATGTCGTCTCTTTGTGTGTGTGTGTGTGTGTGTGTGTGTGTGTGTGTGTGTGTGTGTGTGTGTGTGTGTGTGTGTGTGTGTGTGTGTGTGTGTGTGTGTGTGTGTGTGTGTGTGTGTGTGTGTGTGTGTGAGAGAGAGAGAGAGAGAGAGAGAGAGAGAAAGAGAGGTGGTTCTTGAAAGAAAACGTTGTGCTTGGCTCTGCCTTGCTTGACATGTATGCCAGATGTAGTGCACTTCAGGTGCTTGAGGAGCTTCTTGTCCGGGATGTCGTCTCTGTAAATGCATTGATTGCGGGATATTCCCATCTTGGACATGGCCATGAAGCTTTGGGCTGTTTTCGACGGATGCAAAGCGAGGGTGTCTCTCCAGATGCAATCACATATTCTTGCATCTTGAAGGCATCATGGTGAGGAAGCTCTGGGCTATTTTCAGCAGATGGAGAGTCAGGGCATCTCTCCAAATGCAATCACGTACACTTGCAATCCTGTCCAGGATGTCATCTCTTGGAATGCACTGATTGTGGGTGGTGCTCAAGATGCTGATATAGCCAAAAGAATTCACGATGATATTGTTATTCAGTGGTTGTTGAAAGAAAACGTCGTGCTTGGCACTGTCTAGGTCGACATTTATGCCACATGTGGTGCACTTCATAAAGCAGAAAAAGTACTCGAGGAGCTTTGTGTCCGAGATGTCGGCTCTTCGAATGCATTGATTGTGGGATATGCCCAACTTGGGTAGGGCCAAGGAGCTCTGGGCTGTTTTTGGCAGGTGCGAAGTGAGGCTCTCTCTCCAGATGTGATCACATAAGCTTGGCACTGCCTTGGTCGACATGTATGCCAAATGTGATGCACTTCATAAAGCACAAAAAGTGCTTGAGGATCTTCCTGTCCGGTATGTCGTCTCTTGGAATGCACTGATTGCGGGATATGCCCACCTTGGGTGAGGAAGCTCTGGGCTGTTTTCAGCACATGGAGAGTGAGGGCATCTCTCCAAATGCAATCACGTATGCTTGCAATCCTGTCCAGGATGTCATCTCTTGGAATGCAATGATTGTGGGTGATGCTCAAGATGCTGATATGGCCAAAAGAATTCACAATGGTATTGTTATTTAATGGTTGTTGAAAGAAAACGCCGTGCTTGGCACTGTCTAGGTCGACATGTATGCCACATGTGGTGCACTTTATAAAGCAGAAAAAGTACTCGAGGAGCTTTGTGTCCGAGATGTCGGCTCTTCGAATGCATTGATTGTGGGATATGCCCAACTTGGGTAGGGCCAAGGAGCTCTGGGTTGTTTTTGGCAGGTGCGAAGTGAGGCTCTCTCTCCATATGTGATCACATAAGCTTGGCACTGCCTTGGTTGACATGTATGCCAAATGTGATGCACTTCATAAAGCACAAAAAGTGCTTGAGGATCTTCCTGTCCGGTATGTCATCTCTTGGAATGCACTGATTGCGGGATATGCCCACCTTGCCTGGGTTGTTTTCCGCGGGTTTTTACTGAAGATGCAATCATCGCACCTTGAAAGCATGTGGCATTACGCAAGATGCTGATATGTGCAAAACAAATCACGATGATATGGTTAGTTAGGGGTTGTTGAAAGAAAACGTGCCTTGCTGGACATGTATGCCAGATGTGGTGCACTTCATTAAGCACAAAAAGAGCTTGAGGAACTTAATGTCCGAGATGTCGTCTCTTGGAATGCAGTATTTGTGTCATATGCCCAACTTGGGCAAAGCCAAGAAGCTATGGGCTGTTTTCGGTGGATGCGAAGCGAGGATGTCTCTCCAGATGCAATCACATACGCTTGCATCTTGAAGGCAAGGGTTAGGGTCAGAAAGCTCTAGGCTGTTTTCAGCAGATGCAGAGTGAGAGAGAGAGATAGAGGGAGAGAGAGAGCGGTGAGCGCACGAGATACGCGAAGCTGGCAGCCTGGCAGTTTTATGCACGAAACACAGAGAGAGAAGAGAGAGAGAGAGACCACACCTACCTCTTTCCCTTGCACCTCGAAACCGTCAACAACAGTCTCATTTTCAAATTTCACCAACATTGTCCCCACAGGACGCACCTCTCCGGACAAGAGTTCCCACCCTGTTTTATCTTCGGCATACAACAGTGTCGAGACACAGGAACACCATGGTTGAAGTACTTAATATCGACAGAGCTATTTTCAGTTGGTGCAGAGAGGGCATCTCTCCAAATGCAGTCATATACACTTGCACCTGGAAGGCGTGTGGCATTACACAGGATGTTGATATGTGCAAAAGAATTCGCGATGATAGTGTTAGCCAGTGGTTGTTGAAAGAAGTCGTCGTGCTTGGCACTGCCTTGGTCGTTGGTCGACATGTATGCCAAATATGGTGCACTTCATAAAGCACACAAGTGCTTGAGGAGCTTCCTGTCCAGGATGTCGTCTCTTGAAATGCTGTGATTGTAGGATATGCCTAACTTGGCCAAGGCCAAGGAGCTCTGGGTTGTTTTCAGCACATGCGACATTGTGCTTGGCACTCCCTTGGTCGCCACGAGGGAGGGAGGGGCATAGCAACTCACCCCAAAGAGAGAAGGGGAGAGAAAGAGAAAGAGAGAGTCGTGCCTACTACCAACTCACCCTAGCGAGAGAGTGAGAGATCTATGAGACCAAAAGTAGAGAGAGAGAGAGAGAATATTTTTCTTGATTTGCTTTATGAAATTTGTGGGGAGGAAGGGACTTGAGGGTAAGAGGGGCCATGCCACCGCCGAAGGCGGCGCCATTTTACTAGTGTGTAATAAAATGTGGAAGTTGCCCGTATGTAGAGGGTTGAAATTGGTTCATGTGTCTTCTTTCTTATGAAGCAACGTTTTGACTACAACTCTTGAAGGAAGAGACGTTTAGGCCTGGTCATAGTAGTACATCTAGTGAAATATGTGCGAGATACAAGCAATAATTCAAAAAACCTAGGTTTAGCGCAATCCCACTACAAATTTAATTTACCTCTAAATTTTAAATTTGAAGGTAAGGAAACCTTCGAAATTTAGACAAAGTGTAAAGACCTTCCAATATGGCCAATTTTATGATGTGTAGGTTTTCCAAGTTTTTACAATCAAGTTTATTTCAAGCACTGGGTCACACAAGGTGGGAGCTTTATCCTTTAATAGTCAGTTGATGAGGATGCGGTGGATGTTTTTCTCTCTCACACACACACACACACAAGAATGGGGGAAGGGGGATATTTTATGTAGAGAAACAAATCAAGACCTCAAAGATTTATCAGAAGAGTCTTGAACTCAAGACCCATTACTCAAGAGGAAAATGGAATGACCGAGTAGCTTGTGTGAGAAAATGCTCTTTAAAATAAGAAAATTTATCAGGAACAAACAAATCCACAAGTGATACAAGGAAGTCACAATACATCAAGTTAGGATTGAAATTGCTCCACTCAAGGAGTTAAACCTCTCCAATGAGATTATGGAACTCCAGTATATACTTATTAATTGAAGAAAAATCCATCGATGTATATCGTTAACGACATCGTGAATTGTGGCATCATCTCACTCTGATTCAAATAAGAAACAAGTTTAGGGTCGATGAGAAGTGCAGAAGCTGAATGATCATTGAGAGATCTCACAATGGCCTAGGAAACATTTGGGCAAGATTGTAATCTAATTGTCGACTTGGCAATGCTCAGGGGCAAAAAAAAATTAGCCTTTAATTTTAAGGGCAAGCTAATTCATCAAGGGGAAGTTTATTACAATGGAAGTTGCAAAAATTGGGAGGTATGTCTCTACGATTTTGGGAATGCTTCTTTGAAACGAATCTAGGAAGATCCCTTGGCAATCGAGCAAGCAAAAGTGTGGCTCTAGTGACAAGTGACCTTGTTTGAGGTCGAATTAATGAAACAAATGAAATTCAATTTACCCAAAAAACAAAAAAAAATTCATGTATAAGTTTTTTTTCACGTTTTTAGAAACAAGGTGAAGGTTTGAGATGGCGTTCTCAAAGAATAAAATGAGGAAGACAAAAAGTTATCAAAGGAAGGCTATGAAATGAAAATAAAAAGACCAATTGAAAAATTAATGAACACAAGAATTCAATTGTTTACATGAAAAAAACATGTCTAATTAGTATTAAAGATAATAATAATATTCAATGTCCACCTGGTTCCTTCTTCTTTAAAGCTTCTTTTAGAAAGCCAAAACTTCCCCACCCAAAAGGTTAACTTCGAGCACATAAGCCTAGATATGTGAGCGCGCATTGGGTAGCTCTACCCTTTGATAGAGACTTCACTAAAGAAATGCTTCCAAAATTGTAACTACATAGTAGTGCAAAGGGGCCAATACAAGGCCACTTAAGAACTGGATGCCAATAGAAGGTCATTCAATGTAGAATGATTTGACAGTTTTAATGAAATTGATGTCAAAAGATAGCTCGCATCAAGCTCTCCCATTCCCAAAGCCATCTCCAACCATAATTTTCATATTATTTAGGTGGTGACAACTTTTGAATTAAGGAGAATCAAACAAGATCCTTTGGGATTAACTCCAAGCAAAAAGGCAAAAGGTGTGTGCCAACTAGCTGGCCTTGGCACACGAGTCGGAGAGCTAACAGTGGAGGAGGGTGATAGATAGTTGGCGGCATTAGCTCGCAACAGATGTTTGGGCAAGACGAGAGCCATGTGGCACCATGCCACGAAGGATAGGAGGCGTTCGAGGCAACAAGCAATGCAGGATTTTTTTTTTAATATACAAGCGCTCACAAGGTGATCACCTGAGCCATCGCAACAAACTGGCTCAGCTCAACAGCAGGTTTGCTATTGCAATGTTGTGAGCTCGATACGTCACTGCTGCTTCACCATTCAATAAAACATTGTACAAAAACTAAAGCTTCATTGGATCTTCAAAAATTCGGTCTAATGAATTGAGATAGAGCGAAATAGTAATAGTGAATAAGCTATATTATGTCACAAAAGATTTAAATTATGTCAAAAAAGACTCCACATTAAGCCTCAATCATAGTGTGTCTTGAGAAGCCGAAAGATATATAAATCTAGAAGATATTTTGCATTTAATTCCAAGGTGTCCTTGTATTGGACCCTGGTTTGTTAGTGGCCCCTTTATCCTGGTGCTTTGATAACTTCAAGATCATCTTTTCCACAGAAACTTGGGACTCAATGTTTTTTTTTTCTTTTTTTTTGCGAAACTCATAGATTTGGGACTCAATGTTACTAGTACGATCAATCGCCTTCGGATCGTATTAAGAGTTAGGACTCACATCGGGACTTACGGTCCTTCTGTGGGTCCCTTCTCTCTCCTTCTTTATCTCGTTCGGTGCAAAGAGAACTTGTTTTTGTTTTTAAACTTTAGCCTTCATATCGCAGATTACGACACGTGTAAAGGGTTTTCCCTTCCGCCATATTATGTTAATAGATAACAAAAGGTGCAGCTCAGTGTAAAATTGGGAAAGAATAAAATGAAAGGAAAGTCAAGCCATGTAAATACAGACAAGCTTCACTTGTTTGAATGAAAGGGTAGGTCCAATCACTTAAGCAAACAATAAAATTACAAATGTCCATGGACACAACAATGGAAGGAAACAATTAAATTACAATTGTTCACGAAAAAGTAGGTCCAATGAATGTAAGGAGACAATAAAAGTACAAAATTTTCAAACAAGAGAAGATTTAATTGTTTGTATGAAAGGATAGTTCCAATCAATGTAAGGAAACAATAAAATTACAATGTCCGTTGAAAAGGTCTGTCCAACAACCAGTGTAAGGAAGCAATAAAGTTACAAATGCTGGGCTTAGCTCTCTTGTTCTCTAAAAAACAAAAAACCTAGGATTTTATGTTATACTAGTGTGTGGTCGGCGGCTTTGTCGCCTCTCTTTTTGTCTCTCTCTCTCTCTCTTATCTCTCTCTCTTCTCTTCTCTCTCTCGTTTACGCACATCTCGCTGTCTCAGTTTGGCTCAAATCGTCACTGTCGTTGAGGGCGCCAGATTAAGCAAGTACTGACGCGTGGCAGAGGGGGAGGGCAGAATTCCCTCCCCCTTTATCTGTAGTATAGATATATAAAATGCTTGGTCACGCGAGGCTTTGTTTCAATTATTTGACCAAATAACTAAGCCTCTTTCTTGGTCACATGCAAAAAGCAGTATTGGAATTGCTCTAATTTTACGGCTCTAATGACACAAGATCCATCTCATAGAGTTGTAACTTTTTGCTGACACTCCTTTGCGATATAGACAGGCGTGCCTATCAAATCTAGGCTTTTTTAGGCTATTTTCAAATTCTCCGTAGCTTGGTCATAAAACAGCACTTGGCATTGCCGATAGCTTTGCATCGCGAGGAGTGCAAAGACAAGAGCAAGCTCTCTCTCTCTCTCTTCTCTCTCTCTTCTCTCTCTCTCTCAAAATAGTAGGCAATGTCTTCGTCTACGCGTTAGTGACGGCCCTTGTTTTTTTCTAATAAATTTCACAAGCATAAGTTTTATAAAAAAACAAGATCTATTCCTAGTGCTTGTCAATATCCATATGGGAAGCAAATTGGAGGTTGGGCAAAAGCAAGGGTACATCTTGCGCATAGCGATAGCTGAATCGCGAGGAGTGCAAGACAAGGAGCAAGCTTCTCTCTCTCTCTTCTCTCTCTCTCTCTCTCTCTCCAATAGTAGGAAAGTCTTCGTCTACGCGTAGTGTCGGCCCTTGTTTTTTTCTTATAAATTTCACAAAGCATAAGTTTTATAAAAACAACAAGATCTATTCCTAGTGCATGTCAATATCCATATGGAAGCAAAATTGGAGGTTGGGCAAAAGCAAGGGTACATTCTCTTGCCTTGCAAGCATATTTTGCTAATTTCAAAATTCACCATTCTTTTTTTTTTTTCTTTTTTGGCAAAACTCCAAGAGGGGAGTGGTATATTAGACATCCTCCAGAAGAATTACAAAATTGACCATTTTCAATAGGTTATTAAATGGCATAGCAAAATTTCAGATCTTGTTGGAGAGAGAGGGAGAGGAAGAGAGAGAGAGGAAGAGAAGTTCTAAGCCGAGAAGATTCAATCGACAAGCCTTGAACTTAAACTTGTTTCTCGAAGAGGAAAACAAGAAAATTAAACTTGTGTGATATAGAATTTCAAACAAATTTCTCTTTCAAGCTACCAAACTTGTTCAAATTCAAATTTAAATAATAGCTTGAAGGTAATTAATCTATACTAATAGATAATGGGGGAGGGGATTCCGGCTCCCCCATGACACGTGTTGTAAGGTGAATCATCCGGTGTGTGAGCTCTACGCACAGGCGTCACAGTGAGAGAGAGATAGAGAGAGAGAGAGAGAGAGCGTGCAGCTATGGCGATTACGGGCGGTGATACAGAGAGAGAGAGAGAGTCTGAGAGAGAGAGAGAGAGATCGCAAGGACAAGACATCTGTAGCACCGTCAGCACGAGAGGACATCGCAGTTATGACGTTTTCAACTTCTGGCCCAAAAAAAGAGAGACTAGGCGGCCGTCGAGCACTGGCAGAGCAGTAGCAGTCAAAAGGCTATCGACCTCTCTCTCTCTCTCTCTCTCTCTCTCTCTCTCTCTCTCTCTCTCTCTCTCTCTACGTGCACACACAGGCGTCGCACACGATGCTGGTGCCGAGCTATAGGCGCTCTTCCTCCCGGCTTGGCTATGCGGCAGTTGATTATTAGGACCCCAACTTACTTAAAGGCTAGCTTGTGAAAATTCCTAGAATTCGCAAGACCGATTGTCTATCATACATATGATACAAGATGCTAAAACTAGAACTTGAGACGGTTTTGTAGGCGGCGGAGATGGATTGCTTCGTTATTTTATAAACAGCTGTGGAGATGGATTTCTTCATTATTTTATAAACATAATTGCCTTCTTTTGCGATGTATCTTTTAACAAATCACATGCTAAGCACTCAAAAACGGATCTTGAACAATCTAACAAAAATAAATAAAAGGATATTTTGGGAATTTTTGAAATTTGAGGGGTATTTTGGGAATTTCCACAAATTAGAGGGGTATCTATACTAATAGATGATGGGGAAAGGGATTCCAGCCCCTCCCCCCGCACCCGTGGCATCAGTTGATGCAATCGGTCAGTGTGCCCTGAAGGTTCGACGACTGCGCGAGACTGAGAGAGAGAAAAAGGGGTGGTCGACGGCGTGATACAGAGTCAAAGAGAGAGAGAGAGACAGCCGTCAAATTTAAATGCTTGCAAGCTCTGGAGACTAGATCTTTGATCACGGTCACGGTGGCGCAAGACTCCATGGACGTTGATGATTGGACTCCTGAGTCGGAATCCTCAATGCTCAAGTTGCATGGTTAGGAGGGCCTGCACCCTGTCTGATTCGCAGGCGATTCTCTCTCTCTCTCTCTCTCTCTCTCTCTCTCTCTCTCTCTCTCTCTCTTCTCTCACACACACACACACACACACACCACTCTCTCTCACACACACACACACACACACACACACACAACACACACACACACACACACACACACACACACACAGCGTCGTCGCGACGGAAGTCCTCAATGCTCACTGCTCAGCTTGCACGGTGACGGGAACTGAAGGAAGGGAGCACGGGGGGAGGGCTAAGTGCTCACTGCTCGGGATGTGGCACTGATGATCAGCAAGGTGTTGGACGGGCCTGCATCCTGTCTGACTCGCAGGCGATTCTCTCTCTCTCTCTCTCTCTCTCTCTCTCTCTCTCTCTCTCTTCTCTCTCTTCTCTCTCTCTCTCTCTCTCTCTCTCTCTCTATTCAAACCACTGTTCGGGCAAAAAACAAACATACAAAATTCGTTTCTTGAATTCCCAAGAGGAA
>NC_140931.1:125164140-125171640 GCF_014529385.1 Adiantum capillus-veneris | reverse complement strand
AGAGAGAGAGAGAGAGAGAGCAGATCGGTGAAGCCTGCACCCGCGCGCTCGAAAAGAGAGAGACACTGCATGCACCTGCGCGCTCGGAAGAGAGAGAGGCAGCCGACTGTTGACATCTGAGCTTCCGAATAGTGCTCAGCTGAGCGCGGATGATGAGAGAGAGAGAGAGAGAGAGAGAGAGAGAGAGAGAGGAGAGAGAGAGAGAGAGAGAGAGAGAGAGAGGAGAGAGAGAGAGAGAGAGAGAGAGAGAGAGAGAGAGAGGACTCGCAGTGCTCGAAAAAAACCTAGGTTTAGTGTAGTCCCACCTACAAATTTTCAAATTTACCTGTAAATTTTTTATTTGAAGGTAAGAAAACCTTTAAATTTTGACAATTTACCTCTGATGTTTCACATATGTAGGTTTGCCAAGTTTTTGGAAAAAGTTTTTTTCGAGCACTGGCGAGGAGGTCCTTGGGGGGGGGGGGAGGGTTTGCGTTGCTGGAGATGGCCTTCTGCCTTTATGTCGCACAGCAACCAAGGTGCACGGTGGCCAGTGCACAAGATCGCGAATGCAAGTGCAGCCTGCATTGAACGACCTGGAGGAGAGAGAGAGAGAGGTGAGAGAGAGAGAGAGAGAGAGGAGAGAGAGAGAGAGAGGACTGCCAAGGAGGTCGCGGGGGGGGGGGGGGGGGGGGTTGCCGTTGTTGGAGATGGCCTTCTGCCTTTATCTCGCATGACAACCAAGGTGCATGGCGGTCAGTGCACAAAATCTTTCTCTGTGTGGGAGATTAATTATAGGGGGAAGGGTTTTCTGGGAGCTGTAAATCCCTACAGAGTAGCAAAATCCAATTTGGGAGGCTTTTAGGAGTAAGTTGGTGGCGAGTGCGGGGGTAAAGAGGGGCCATGCCGCCGCCAAAGGCGACGCCGTTTTACTAGTAACAATAATGCCAGATAGCTTTCTATTCTGGAATTCTCTTACCCAAGACTGCATATAGGATAACCACTGACCCACACTTGGGGATCACCCTAAAAAGGAGGAGGGAGAGAGAGAGAGACAGGTGGAAGAGCTCAGCTCCCTATGAAGTGAAAGTACTATGTTTCTCGTCGCCCAGTAATCACTAATATATGTAAGAAAAGCCTTACTAAATCAACACCCTTGTCTACAGACTACAGCTTTTCAAAGGATCAAGAATTTTCAAGATTGCATAGAGAATGCCGACTTTTGGAAGAGTAGACAAAATGTTGGGTATGTACATTTCAGGCAAAGCCAGCATCAATCTGTTTCATATGTATAGGCACTTGCTTTTGTGATGTAGTTATAGGTGCCCTACCTCCGCTAGGGATCGCCATGGGTGTCGCACATAACACCTTCCCTTTTACATTAACCGCTTGGCTTGCCCTGTTTTCTGTCAATTGATGTATAGACACAATAAATAACTCCCTTGCATGCCTCAATTTGGCAAACAAGGAGTAAAGACCTTTGTTCCATTTAGGACTCCCCTCTACAAAAAAAAGAGCTTTGAATGATTTGCTTCATTTCTGCAGAAGGTAGTTATAAATGGCATCCCCAAGAGCAGAGGTTGAACGAAGAGCCTGCAGTAGGCAGCATACACAGGGTTGGGAGGGGGTTAATTGTTTTTTTTTTAAAATTACAGTTACGACTTCCCAGCATTAAAAACACTTGGCTTGGGTGGTTAGCATGCATATTTCCGACAAATATTTTCGGGTTCGAATCTGAAGGCGTGTGTGCCATTGGTTTTTTTTGTTGTGTGGCAGGCAGCAAATGAATCTTCCCAAACGAATCTTGTAATAAAATGTGGAAGTTGCCCGTATGTAGAGGGTTGAGATTGGTTCATGTGTCTCCTTTCTTATGAAACAACGTTTTGAGTACACCTCTGACACTTCTAGTCATAGTAGTACATTTAGTGAAATATGTGCGACTATGTTGCTACGATTTTGCAAGCAGGTGAAATACCCTCCAAAAAACTAAAGCAAAAGGAAGAGAGAGAGGCCACGTGTCCGCAGGTCCTTGACAGGCAGCGAATTTTTTTTTGGGGAGGTATCGCGCAGGCGGGGAGTGCAGTTGAGCCACGGGTCGGTGCGGCCTGTGTCACAATGCAGCGGTGAGACCTGCATGCAAGGGAGGAGATGAAGGCCAGCCAATCTCTCTCTCTCTCTCTCCCCCCGCATCTCTTTTGCTACAGCGTCTTTCGGCAGAGGTTGCGATGTTGGGCTGCGGAGGTTGTGAGATAATGTAGTGGTGGGAGAGGACGAGGCAAGGACATCGCTCATCACTACGAGATGACGCCAGTTGTGTAGGCAATGCAGGGGTCTCTCTCTCTCTCTCTCTCTCTTCTCTCTCTCTCTCTCTCTCTCTCTCTCTATGTGTGTGTGTGTGTGTGTGTGTCTTTGAGGCTAGATTAGCGTCGCGATGCAAGGGTTTGGAGGAGGGTTGTGTAGCGAGGAGACGAAGCAGGGACGTTGTTCGTAGAGATGAGGATGAGAGCGGGCGCAGGAGAAGAAGACAAGACGCGCGCAAAAACTTACACCAATGGACATGATTTAGTTTCACAACAATAGCAAAACGAATCTTGAGTTCTAATTAATTAATTAGTTGTCGAACCACCAGTAATGAGATACAAGCAAGCAATGATTCAAAAAACCTAGGTTTAGAGCAATCCCACTACAAATTTAATTTACCTCTAAATTTTAAATTTGAAGGTAAGGAAACGTACGAAATTTAGAGAAAGTGTAAAGACCTTCCAATATGACCAATTTTATGATGTGTAGGTTTTCCAAGTTTTTACAATCAAGTTTATTTCAAGCACTGGGTCACACAAGGTGGGAGCTTTATCCTTTAATAGTCAGTTGATGAGGATGCGGTGGATGTTTTTCTCTCTCACACACACACACAAGAATGGGGGAGGGGGATATTTTATGTAGAGAAACAAATCAAGACCTCAAAGATTTATCAGAAGAGTCTTGAACTCAAGACCCATTACTCAAGAGGAAAATGGAATGACCGAGTAGCTTGTGTGAGAAAATGCTCTTTAAATAAGAAAATTATCAGGAACAAACAAATCCACAAGTGATACAAGGAAGTCACAATACATCAAGTTAGGATTGAAATTGCTCCACTCAAGGAGTTAAACTCTCCAATGAGATTATGGAACTCCAGTATATACTTATTAATTGAAGAAAATCATCGATGTATATCGTTAACGACATCCTGAATTGTGGCATCATCTCACTCTGATTCAAATAAGAAACAAGTTTAGGGTCGATGAGAAGTGCAGAAGCTGAATGATCATTGAGAGATCTCACAATGGCTAGGAAACATTTGGGCAAGATTGTAATCTAATTGTCGACTTGGCAATGCTCAGGGGCAAAAAAAATTAGCCTTTAATTTTAAGGGCAAGCTAATTCATCAAGGGGAAGTTTATTACAATGGAAGTTGCAAAAATTGGGAGGTATGTCTCTACGATTTTGGGAATGCTTCTTTGAAACGAATCTAGGAAGATCCCTTGGCAATCGAGCAAGAAAAGTGTGGCTCTAGTGACAAGTGACCTTGTTTGAGGTCGAATTAATGAAAACAAATGAAATTCAATTTACCCAAAAACAAAAAAAAAATCATGTATAAGTTTTTTTTCACGTTTTTAGAAACAAGGTGAAGGTTTGAGATGGCGTTCTCAAAGAATAAAATGAGGAAGACAAAAAGTTATCAAAGGAAGGCTATGAAATGAAAATAAAAAGACCAATTGAAAAATTAATGAACACAAGAATTCAATTGTTTACATGAAAAAAACATGTCTAATTAGTATTAAAGATAATAATAATATTCAATGTCCACCTGGTTCCTTCTTCTTTAAAGCTTCTTTTAGAAAGCCAAAACTTCCCCACCCAAAAGGTTAACTTCGAGCACATAAGCCTAGATATGTGAGCGCGCATTGGGTAGCTCTACCCTTTGATAGAGACTTCACTAAAGAAATGCTTCCAAAATTGTAACTACATAGTAGTGCAAAGGGGCCAATACAAGGCCACTTAAGAACTGGATGCCAATAGAAGGTCATTCAATGTAGAATGATTTGACAGTTTTAATGAAATTGATGTCAAAAGATAGCTCGCATCAAGCTCTCCCCATTCCCAAAGCCATCTCCAACCATAATTTTCATATTATTTAGGTGGTGACAACTTTTGAATTAAGGAGAATCAAACAAGATCCTTTGGGATTAACTCCAAGCAAAAAGGCAAAAGGTGTGTGCCAACTAGCTGGCCTTGGCACACGAGTCGGAGAGCTAACAGTGGAGGAGGGTGATAGATAGTTGGCGGCATTAGCTCGCAACAGATGTTTGGGCAAGACGAGAGCCATGTGGCACCATGCCACGAAGGATAGGAGGCGTTCGAGGCAACAAGCAATGCAGGATTTTTTTTTTAATATACAAGCGCTCACAAGGTGATCACCTGAGCCATCGCAACAAACTGGCTCAGCTCAACAGCAGGTTTGCTATTGCAATGTTGTGAGCTCGATACGTCACTGTGCTTCACCATTCAATAAAACATTGTACAAAAACTAAAGCTTCATTGGATCTTCAAAAATTCGGTCTAATGAATTGAGATAGAGCGAAATAGTAATAGTGAATAAGCTATATTATGTCACAAAAGATTTAAATTATGTCAAAAAAGACTCCACATTAAGCCTCAATCATAGTGTGTCTTGAGAAGCCGAAAGATATATAAATCTAGAAGATATTTTGCATTTAATTCCAAGGTGTCCTTGTATTGGACCCTGGTTTGTTAGTGGCCCCTTTATCCTGGTGCTTTGATAACTTCAAGATCATCTTTTCCACAGAAACTTGGGACTCAATGTTTTTTTTTTCTTTTTTTTTGCGAAACTCATAGATTTGGGACTCAATGTTACTAGTACGATCAATCGCCTTCGGTGGCCTCTCTCTCTCTCTTTATCGCGTGCAAAGAGACTTGTTTTTGTTTTAAACTTTAGCCTTCATATCGCAGATTACGACACGTGTAAAGGGTTTTCCCTTCCGCCATATTATGTTAATAGATAACAAAAAGGTGCAGCTCAGTGTAAAATTGTGAAAGAATAAAATGAAAGGAAAGTCAAGCCATGTAAAACAAGACAAGCTTCACTTGTTTGAATGAAAGGGTAGGTCCAATCACTTAAGCAAACAATAAAATTACAAATGTCCATGGACCAAACAATGGAAGGAAACAATAAAATTACAATTGTTCACGAAAAAGTAGGTCCAATGAATGTAAGGAGACAATAAAAGTACAAATTTTCAAACAAGAGAAGATTTAATTGTTTGTATGAAAGGATAGTTCCAATCAATGTAAGGAAACAATAAAATTACAAATGTCCGTGAAAAGGTCTGTCCAACCAACCAGTGTAAGGAAGCAATAAAGTTACAAATGCTGGGCTTAGCTCTCTTGTTCTCTAAAAAACAAAAAACCTAGGATTTTATGTTATACTAGTGTGGTCGGCGGCTTTGTCGCCTCTCTTTTTGTCTCTCTCTCTCTCTCTCTCTCTCTCTCTCTCTCTCTCTCTCTCTCTCGTTTACGCACATCTCGCTGTCTCAGTTTGGCTCAAACGTCACTGTCGTGAGGGCGCCAGATTAAGCAAGTACTGACGCGTGGCAGAGGGGGAGGGCAGAATTCCCTCCCCCTTTATCTGTAGTATAGATATATAAAATGCTATGGTCACGCGAGGCTTTGTTATCAATTATTTGACCAAATAACTAAGCCTCTTTCTTGGTCACATGCAAAAAGCAGTATTGAATGGCATCACTATGCCCACCCTTTGTAACTATGCCGATTTTGGCATAGTTGTGAGGTTCAAGGCTTAGTTGGGAGGATGAATGAATAAGGAAACCTAGCATGACCGTGCAAGATGCTTAGTTATTCAATTAATACTCTGTTTGGTTATCTATAACTGATAACTAAGCCTCGCATGACCATGCTCTAATTTTACGGCTCATATTGACACAAGATCCATCTCATAGAGTTGTAACTTTTTGCTGACACTCCTTGCGATATAGACAGCGTGCCTATCAAATCTAGGCTTTTTTAGGCTATTTTCAAATTCTCCGTAGCTTGGTCATAAAAACAGCACTTGCGCATTGCCGATAGCTGCATCGCGAGGAGTGCAAAGACAAGAGCAAGCTCTCTCTCTCTCTCTCTCTCTCTCTCTCTCTCTCAAAATAGTAGGCAATGTCTTCGTCTACGCGTTAGTGACGGCCCTTGTTTTTTTCTAATAAATTTCACAAGCATAAGTTTTATAAAAAAACAAGATCTATTCCTAGTGCTTGTCAATATCCATATGGGAAGCAAATTGGAGGTTGGGCAAAAGCAAGGGTACATTTCTCTTGCCTTGCAAGCATATTTTGCTAATTTCAAATTCACCATTCCTTTTTCTTTTTTTTTCTTTTTTTGGCAAAACTCACAAGAGGGAGTGGTATATTAGACATCCTCCAGAAGAATTACAAATTGACCATTCTTCAATAGGTTAAAAATGGCATAGCAAAATTTCAGATCTTGTTGGAGAGAGAGGGAGAGGAAGAGAGAGAGAGGAAGAGAAGTTCTAAGGCCGAGAAGATCAATCCGACAAGCCTTGAACTTAAAACTTGTTTCTCGAAGAGGAAAACAAGAAAATTAAACTTGTGTGATATAGAATTTCAAACAAATTTCTCTTTCAAGCTACCAAACTTGTTCAAATTCAAATTTAAATAATAGCTTGAAGGTAATTAATCTATACTAATAGATAATGGGGGAGGGGATTCCGGCTCCCCCATGACACGTGTTGTAAGGTGAATCATCCGGTGTGTGATCGCAGTTGAGACTATGTCGAGTGGGCGGTTTTTTCAACTTCTGGCCCAAAAAAAAAAGAGAGTGAGGAGACGCTAGGCGGCCGTCGAGCACTGGACAGTGCAGTTATGCAGTCATTCAAGGCTATCGTAAAGGGGAGAGCCGAGAGACAGAGCTCTCTCTCTCTCTCTCTCGACCTCTCTCTCTCTCTCTCTCTCACGTGCACACACAGGCGTCGCACACGATGCTGGTGCCGAGCTATAGGCGCTCTTCCTCCCGGCTTTGGCTATGCGGCAGTTGATTATTAGGACCCCAACTTACTTAAAGGCTAGCTTGTGAAAATTCCTAGAATTCGCAAGACCGATTGTCTATCATACATATGATACAGATGATCTAAAACTAGAACTTGAGACGTTTTTGTTGGCGGGCGGAGATGGATTGCTTCGTTATTTTATAAACAGCTGTGGAGATGGATTTTTCATTATTTTATAAACATAATTGCCTTCTTTTGCGATGTATCTTTTAACAAATCACATGCTAAGCACTCAAAAAACGGATCTTGAACAATCTAAACAAAAATAAATTAAAAGGATATTTTGGGGAATTTTTGAAATTTGAGGGGTATTTTGGGAATTTCCACAATTAGAGGGGTATCTATACTAATAGATGATGGGGAAGGGATTTGCGCGAGACTGAGAG